>NW_002476024.1:0-32639 GCF_000189635.1 Tetrahymena thermophila SB210
AACATCAATAAATACCCCCACCCACTTGAGAAAAGAAAAGTGTTATTCTGATGCCTTGACCAAAAAATAAAAAATACCGTAATAATATTAAATCTATCGAATTACAGTTTATTTTATTATTTCAAAAGATTTTTGTCTTTAAAAACTGACAAGCTCAAACGATAAAAAATAAATATAAACCAAAAACATTAAAATTCTTTCAAAAATTATAAAAAAAAAGTCAAGATAAAATGCAACACCAAGATCTCATTGTCACCATTAGACCTGCTCACAACCCCAACCCCAACCCCAACCCCAACCCCAACCCCAACCCCAACCCCAACCCCAACCCCAACCCCAACCCCAACCCCAACCCCAACCCCAACCCCAACCCCAACCCCAACCCCAACCCCAACCCCAACCCCAACCCCAACCCCAACCCCAACCCCAACCCCAACCCCAACCCCAACCCCAACCCCAACCCCAACCCCAACCCCAACCCCAACCCCAACCCCAACCCCAACCCCAACCCCAACCCCCAACCCCAACCCCAACCCCAACCCCAACCCCAACCCCAACCCCAACCCCAACCCCAACCCCAACCCCAACCCCAACCCCCCCAACCCCAACCCCAACCCCAAAAAAAATAATAAATATAATTGATAATTTATTTGTTTATTAAGATATAGAAAAAAGTTTTATTTACTTTTTAATGTTAGAATAAATTAGTATTAAAAAAATTATTTAATTATTAGTGAGAAAGATATCCTTTTAGAGCATATTTGTGTGTGTCTATGTATGTATGTATCTTAGGTTTTAATCGTTAAGGTAAAAATTAAAAGAATTAAGCAAAAACTGATAAATTTTGATAGATTATTTACTTTTTGAATGTTTGTTTTGTTTCTTTACGATGAATGATTAAGATTTTAAAGAGATCAGAAAATATTACAAGGGAAAAGATCAAATAAAATAACAAGGAAATCATTTGTTTTGCATTATTTTTATTAGGAGATTTGCTATGAGAGTTAATTAATCAATAATATTAAATCGATCAATAAAAAAGGATACAAAAAATACATTAGTAATTAACTAAATCATATTATAAACAAAAATAACAAATAGATTGAAATGAGCGACGGAGAGGACTATAACGAAGATGACTACTATGAAGGTGAAGAAGAATATTACGATGATGGAGGAAATATTGAAGAGGAGCATAATGATAATCTTGAATTGCCTTCCTAGTTAGTTAAAAGTAATTTTTTTAAGCGCTATAATGGAATAAATATATATTTTGGGTAATCAAAACTGTTTTATGTCTAAACATATTTTTCATGGCTACTTTCAACAAAAATTTGGGTTAATTAATCAAAATTTTAATATTAAAGAATAAAGTAGTGTTGCAACTCATAAGAATGTCGAATTCGTTTTGAAGAATGAGATTATTAGCAGAATTGAGAAATCTATTGAAGCTGTCTAAAATGAATAAGGTATTTCTAGTGGAAGAGCGCTCTTTTTGCTTAAAGCCTGCAAATACAATGTTTAGGATACTTAAAATATTCCTCATAAGATCATGGATGACATATACTTTAGTGAGACCAAAGAAGCTACAGAGAATAAGAACAAGAATGTAAAATAATTATATTTTGTTTGAATTGAATTGATAACTGATATTTGCAAATTTTCTATATACTCTATTAAATGATATTTCACTTTCCCGATCAAAATCAATTTACTAAATAAAGAAATAAAATCAGATATTTAAAAGAAAAAGCAAGCATTAGAAATAATCTTATCTCTCATACTCATACAATTTATCTAAACGAAAGCTAATCAAATAAAAAGATTTTTGCAGCACCTTTGGAACTAAAATTTGATCTAATTTTAAAAAAACAAATTTCTTATAAAATGCAAATAATAAGAATAAAGTGAATGATAAATAAATAAATATTTTATCATTTTTAACATTTTATTTCTATAACAAAAATTTTTATTAAGTTTTAAAAAAAAATAAATAAATAAATGAATTATTTTTATAATATTAGACCTGTTTGTAATGCCAAAAAGAATTGGACAAAACTGCATTTAATCTTGAATGCAGCCATCGTTATTGCATGTAATGTGCAGAAAATTACATAACAGAGTAATTTAAGCATTAAGAGGATGAAAATAGAGTGTGTTGTAAATGTCCCTTCGCTTCTTGTAAAGAAAGATTCGGCTTTTAAGATTTCAAGAAGTTATTAGATGAGTAGGCATTCAAAGATTATTGCAAGTTCTTGGAAGATGATGCTTTAAAAATTGCAGATTATGTAAAAAATAATGATTAAAACTTTAACTCTCAATAAATTAATTACTTTATAAATTAATATAGATTATTAGATGCCCTTCAAGTGATTGCATGTACGTTATCGTTTAGATAGATTAACTTTCTCTCAAATAATCTGCTAAGAGCATGCGTTGTTAATGCAGAACTTTGTTTTGTAGTTCAGTAAGAATACATTTATTAATGATTGATTGAGATATTCTTAGAATAAATAATATTATTTCATTTATTTTTAACGCTCGTAATGATCTAATTTAGAAATCAATGATTCGAAAGAATCAAACATGTTTTTTAAATGCGTTGGCTTAATTTTTGCAAAATTATGAGTAGACGCTTTCTAAGATATTAGAAAGATACTCAAATTAATTAATTTTTATTTTTCTGATGGATATTTAATCAATCAGACTGAATTAAATTTAAAAATCTTTTGTCTATTTTTAGCTTAAGAAAATATTAGAATAATAAATTATTTATTTTTGCTTTTATTAAATACCTTATTTAAAAAATAAATGATAAATAGTGTGGTAGCAATGCTCACGAACCTTTAAAGTGCAGTACTGTGAAGATATTTAACTAATTAGAATAAGAATAAAATTAAATTAGGACATTGAAAGAAAAGGAAAATTTGTATGTAAATAAAAAAAAAACATTTGAATATTCAAGTTTTTCACATTCTTCTGACTTTTGTCCAAATGGATGTCCTAAATTCCTAGTTGAAAAAAAAGATAATCCTAAAGTTAAGCAGTGCCCATTCTGCGAAGGTAATTTTTGCATAGATTGTAAATAATTGTATCCTTGCAAGTGTGTTGAGAAAGAAGAATCTAAAGAATCTATGATGGAGGCAGAAAATGATAATCAAAAAAGCAATGAAAAGTAAGTTGAATTACCTACTGTTGTTGACTATATCTTACCTTTAATGAATACTTTTACTGCATGCAAAGATAATTTACTTTATGTCAAAGTTGCTAAGAGAAAAATTTCTGCTTATCTCCAAAATACTTTGAAATTTGTATCTGAAAAAGGAAAATATGAATCAGAATTGAACTTTGTTCATTCTTCTTTAGATGTCCTAGAAGGTATTTATTTTAAAGAAAGTAAGTTTAAAAACATCTTATTAATTATTTATCTTAAAAATAGATCTTTTGCTCTTCATAGGTCACGCCAATTTATTCATCAAAATAGGCGCATCAAGCAAGGGTGATTTGCTTAAATTTTAACTCGATGAATTATAAAATCAATATGAATAGCTTAAAGAAGCTCTCACAAAAGATTATAACTAGTTTTACAAAGATCTAAAACCTGATGATATCTTTGGAGCTAGATTCTAAAATCTCAAAGAACAAGTATTAGCAATTTGTACCAAGGTTAATAGAAATCAATCAAGCTGCGCATCAGATTTCATTGGAGGTATGCTTCTTCTTTTTCTTTTTCTTATTAAATCAAATTAGATCTATCTACTTATTTCAGCTTGTATAATTTAAAGATAAAATACAAGTTTTAAAATCGTGTTAATAAAATGGAAAAATAATTTATTAATTTAATTTTTTTAAAATATAAAAGTCAATTTAAATGATGGAAATTTCGAAGCATACTTCAAAATCTATTAAAAAGAATCCCCTTAAGCTTTAGCTACTATAAAGAAGGAATAAGAAAGAATAGATAGCGAAAACAAAGCTAGAAATAGTAAGTTCGGAATGATGGGATTCGGAGACTTCGGAGGTGATATGATGAGAGGAGGAAGAATGCATTAATATGGTGGTGGTCATGATTATCATCCTAGAGGAGGTGGTTATTAAAACAGAGGCATGCCAAGATAGAAATAATAATAAGACTCAGATGATGATGAAGATCACTATCCAAGAGGTGGCCGTTAACATATGTAGAGTAATATGGATGATAGCGATGATGATGCTGACAAAATCTATAGTTAAATTATGGAAACTCCCTAATAAAAATTATTGAAATTATTGAGTTTAGTTTAACTAAAATTCCCAAGATACTTTGAAGAAGTTAGAAAATAAAAGACCTATATTGATGCTTTCAATAAATTAGAAGAGTTAAAGAAAAAGGATGAACCTATTTATAAATCAGATAATATCCTAGTAATTCTTCCTAAAGGCATCAGAATTATCAATCATGCATATGTAATGAATTTAGAGCAAGAAAACATTTAAAATAACAAAGTTCTTCAAGAAATTATCAACTAATATAAAGACATCTTCAAAGCCTTTGATGATAAAATGTCTAAAATAAAAGAAGTGACCCCTTGGAATGCTTAATTCTTTGATTACTTTGAGTTTTTGATTATGAATGAGTACAAAAAATTGAAACCTAACGAAGAAGCTTAAGTAGAAGAAACTTGTATTGCCTGTAAGAAACCATTATATCCTCTTGATGATGAGCAATTTGCTACTAAAATCTTATCAAGCTCTAAAAATATATCTGACACAGATGTAATTATAATTTAAGACTGTTAGCATCCAATCCACGTTGGTTGTTATAAACCTCTTGTTACACCATAAGTCTATTATAAATGTCCTTGCTCATTAGAATATTGTAAATTTATTAATAAATAAATAAATAAATATCTTTGGAATTTTATATTTATTTACTCAATAAAATAATTTATTTATTTACTTACTTACTTACTGTGAATGATATATATTAAATTAAAAAAGTCCTATAAATTTTTTCATCAAATAAAGCTAAAATTAGGCAAAAAAATAAAAAATAAAATTTATCCATTTTTAAAGATAAAAGTTATAGAAGATTTGAGGTATTTTTTTTACAAAATTTTAAATAAAATAATAATAGTTAGACCTATAGGTAAAAGTATTTAAGCATTTGTTAAGGATCAAGAAGATTACTAATATGTAGAAATAATATACAGAATTCCAAATTAAACTATTAATAATGTCTAAATTAAAGCCTAGAATATTATAGCTTATCTTTATCCTTATGATGAAACCTAATCTCAATTAATATACAATTGTTATAATTGTTATGTAGAAGCTTTTAACAGGGGAATAACTTTTGATTTTTCTGAAGATGGTAAGGTTTAGTTCAGAATTTATCACCAAACCGTTGCTCCTCCTAGTAAAATAACTAAATTAACTATTCTTTTAATATATTAATTTTTTTATTTCAGGATTTAAATAGCTTATTTAAGACGATAGAGAGTCAATGTATGAGCTTAAAAAGCAACTTGAAAACTTTAATATAAAACCAAACTTCTGAAAAATTAATAACTTGCATTATTCACTTACAATTTAATTAAATTTTGTTAGCTTGTTTCCAAAATACGTATGTACACACATTTATGTTTGATTTTTCATTAACTAACTAATATGATGACTCTTTTTAATTATCTATCTATCTATATTGTTATTTATCTTAATTTATCATCTTTACAATTTTATATAAGAGTTAATTTTTTAATTAATTAATTAATTTTTTTCTCTAATTTCAAATATCCTATTGTATGTTAAATATTTTTTGTATCAGTTTTTTATCCTAGTAGAATATGCTTTTTTCATTAATAAACCTTAACAAATTTAATTTTAATGAACATATCTTTTTAAATTTTAAACTTTTGAGACACTACTCATTTTTTATAAAAAAGAAAGAAAGAAAATATATATTGATTTTAAAAACTATTCTTCACTTGTAAAATAAATAACATTTTTGTGAGTTTGTTTTGACTCTATTTAAAATATTTATTTAAATAGAATATTTATGATAAATTCTTTCTCTTAATGCTGTTTGATCAAAAAAAGTAGTTAAATATTTATTTCTACTTTATGTGTTTCTGACAGCTAATATGATAAATAAATTTTTTTAGATTACTAAAGAAGAAATATTCCTTAGAATAAATTGATTAAGACTGTTTTCTAGCCATAGTAATAAAAGTTTCTGATATATTAAATTGTAAATAATAGTGTCTTTTAAAGATTTTTTGGATCAAAATGATGAAATTTTTTTGTAAAATTGGATTTATTTATATTGAATAAGAAAATTATTTAAAAGATAAACGAATGAGTATTAGTGAAAATTAAAAATGAATATAGGAATAAAATATAAAATACATACATAATAATCAAATAATTGTTTATTTATTTTTTTGTTGACTTTTTTATTGATTAATAATGTTTATATTTTTTTTGTTAAATATAATTATAAGTAATTATTTATATAAAGAGATAGATGTCAATTAAAGTAGAAATTTCTGAGTTATCGGAAATCTTAATGAATAAGCTTGTTGTTATTATTGCAATTTTTTTAGGATTGCTTAGGAATGCTTGCCGCATTTGTTTTAGTATGAAATTTTCATCCTGTCTCTCATTTGGTCAGCAAACTCTCTTAAGAGAGAGGCACTTGCTTTTTGTAATTTACTTCTTCAAATGAGAGTCAGTCGATGAAAAATTGAGCTTTTAACTTCAAGAATTTTTGTTCAAGAAGTTCTTGTTAACGTTCTTGCAGATATCAGCATAATCACCCAAATCTTCAGCAAGGTATTCGTGTTGAGCTTTATTTTTACCCATAGAGTGGTTATTCTATCTGTCGTTTCTTTCTTGTTTTTCTTCAGGGACCTTTTGGTGTTTTTTGTCTTGAACTTTGTTATTGTGTGACATTTTATAGAGGAGATTGTAGTAGTTAAAACTGTTTTAGATTGTTTCTTATTTACTAAATTAGTTAGTTCGGATTGATTTGCAAAACTTGTGTTAGGCTTGAGGGCTTTTAGTTTTACGTAAGTTTTTTGGCTTGTTTTTTGTTGCTTTTTTTGTGTGTTAATTAATACTTTTTTATTAATTTATAATTATTATTAATTGATTTCTGATTTCGCTGAGCTGGCTTTTAATTTGTAGCTGTCTATAGCATTCTGCCAATAATTATTTATTTACTATATCAAACACTTAATAAATTCTGCTTAGCTACAAAGAAAATTTGAATCAGATGAATCTTATCTTTAAAAACAATAACTAAAATTAATTAATTTATTAGACTTATTAGCTAGCTGTTCTATCAATATAGAGTAATTATAATCGAACATAAATAAATAAATAAATTTTTCATTATAATAATTTTTTTTAAATTGTCATCAGAAATTTAATTAACTTCTTCTTTCTTTCTTTTGTTTGTTTGTTTTCATTTATGCTATTTCAATGTAAAACTTAAATCAAATACAGAATCTTCTAGTAGATTCTATTAAGATATTTCAAAATATCTGTCTTAAGGGATCTCAATTAATCTATTACAATAAAATGTCTACTAACTAATAAGATAAATATTTATTTTTTGCAATAGATTATCGCGTTTCGCTTAGCATAGAAATGCCATATTTGCTTGAAAATAATCAAAATTTTGTTGGGGAAATTCGTCTATAATAAATATACTTCCCACCACATGAAAATTAATTAATTCAGTATCAAAAAAAACAATCTCTTTATTCTACTAAAAAAAATGAAAGAAAAAACTTATTTAGAATTTTGCATTAATAGAAAAAATAAAATCGTGCATCCAAATTTTATCGTAGATTTTTTTATTATTTTACCATTTTTCATGATTTATGTCTAAAAATTTTGGTCTAAAACAACCTGAATAAACTCTATCCTTAGAATTGTTTGTGTATTTTTTTCCAAAAAGAGGTTTTTCATATTTTAGTAACCTATTTTATTATCTATCTTAAATTTTTTCCATATTGATAACAAAGCAAAGATATATTTTTTAAGATAGAATTCACTGGCAATATCTTTTTTCCCTAAGAATTTATAATAATTCTGTAGATTTTATTTTTAAAACGAAAAAAATATTAGCAAATAGAATAAAATTTCATTAATTTTTTACATAAACCTTTCTATCTATCCTATGAAAAAATTATGTAAGCAAATAATAATAATAATAATATAAAACTAATCAAGAGAAAATTTATAATAAACATTTAAATATAAATAATTTTTATAATGCATCCACTTTTTCTTCACTTAGGCATTTCTAGTTTTAAAAACTTAAAAACATTTTAAAGCAAAAGCAAACAAATAAGAACAAAAATAATTTTAAGTATAGTTAGTTTAGTTTAGTTGTTCATGATTAATTCATTAATTGATTGATTGATTTGTTCATTCAATAATAATTTATTGATTGATTGATCGATTTCCTATTCTAACTACTATTGAAATTTATGTTGTAAGTAAATCCACTTTCTAATTTAATATAGATACATAGACAATTTTAGGTATAAAAACCAACTAAAAAATAATATAAAACACTCTCTAGTTAAAAATTCATTTTTCTAAAATATTTTCTCTCTTTTTCTCTTCTTCTCTCAAAAAAAGATTTCATTTCAGATTATTTAGATTAATTGTATAGATTTAAAAGTCAATTTAGCTAAAGAAAAACAAAAATATCTCTTTTTTCAAATATAAAGCTTATAATTGATGTCTTATTTAATTATACATTTTTCTTAAGTTTAATTCTATTTAGAAAATGCTAAAGCAACAATTAGGATTTGATTGGACATTTTATGTTTTAATATTAGCTTGCAGTTTGTTAATTTGTCTTGTAAATCAAACTTTGGATGTATAAAGTTCATTTTTATCAAATTTAGAAAATAAAAAGATGATAATATATCTATTAATAATAAATATGATCGATCATAGAGATATTTTAAAAAACAAATTTATAGCAATTCTAATGCGATTAAATTCTCAAATCAATGTTTTAATTATTTAATTAATTCGATTTCTAGTCGAAATATAAATGCTCTTAAAAAAATTAACAAAAAAATGTTTCTTTTTTTCTCTATTTTGAATAGAAATTTCCTTCATTTAATATAAATCATTATATTACGTTTAAGTCTTTATGGAAAATAGACAAAATCTGCGAGTTTATAAAAATAGTACCAGCCAAAAGAAATATATATATTTATTTATTTACAAAATATATTAGCTGAATGTAATTAAATAAAAAAATAAATAATATATTTTCATTTTAAGAATAATTTACTTTCTAAATCTATTTTACATTAAAAATTACATTTTTTAAAAAAATTATAAAAATAAATAGATTCAATCTTTTGTTTTCTTCATATTCATTTTTTGGTTAAATGTAAGCCTTTTATATATATTTAATATATATTATGAATATATTACATATATTAGAAATATATTAAATATATAAATAATATATTCATAATAAATTTAATATAATACAATATATTAAAATATATATTAAATATATTTTTATAATATATATTTTTCTAATATTTTTTGTATGTTTCAAAAATTTCAATTTAGGTTTAATTTTTTTTAAAAAAAGTGATTTTTTTCTGGTATTAATTTATTAATGAGGATTGATAGCATAAAATTTAATTAAATGTATTATTTTAAATTATTTTCTATTTTATTACTTGTTATTATGAACATATTTCATATACCTATTTTCACTAATTTGATTTTCACAATTAAAGATTAAGAAAATCCAAATTTGTGAATACATTCTACTTTTAATTAAATTTGAAAGTTAAAAACTTTAATTAGTAGATATTGCATTAATAAATTCATATTTTTCAAAATTAAGTAAACTTAATTTCAGTAAAAATGGATGAAGAAAAGAAAAAATATTTTAAACTCAAAGATGTAAACTTTTGATTATAGTAAAACTAACTCTTACTTAAATTTATTTTTATGCAAAAAAAAGTTTTTAAATTCGCCAATATCTAGCCACACAAACATAGAAATAAACTTGAGGTATTTTAACACAATTTATTTTACATATCATTTATTATTTTACTTAAAAATATGTTTATTTTTAATATATTTATTTTCTTTGTTTATTTCTGATTCATAAATAAATAAATCAATAAATTATTTATAGAAAAGCGAATTTGAAATTAATTCATTTTTTAAATTCATTTAATTCTAAATAGAAAGCATTAATACATTTTTTTAAATTTTAATGAAATTTATTTTAATCTTCAATTTTTTATAAGCTAAAAATAAAATTTACTTTAATTAAATTAGTTTATCTTCTTTTTCTTATATTTAATAATACTGTATAAAAAGAGACATTTAGATTGGTGATAATAGTGTTTTAAATCTCAGCTTAGCTTTAGCAAAGTGTAACAATCTATCAGTTTTGACTCTCAAATTAGAGTAATTAGCTCATTTAATAATTTAAACTATTAAATTTAATCTCTTTAATTTTTTAAAATATTTATATAAATGTGTAATAATTAATTTACTAATTTTTCTTAATTTTTAATTTTAAATAAATAAATAATAAACCTATTTAAAATAAAAAGTTAGCAAGAATTAGGATATTCAGGTGTATAATATCTAGCTAATGCGATTGCAAAATGCACTAATCTTACAACTTTAAATCTTAATTTTAAGTAAAAAATAAATAATTTTTTTTTACTTTTTCCAGTAAATAAATACCAGTTAAGCAACTCTAAAAATGTTGAAATAGTTTTCATATTTATTTTTTATTTTTATTATGAGTTTGTAATTTCTAAAATCAATTTATTCCCTTAAAAATAAATTAAATAAATAAATCCTTATTTGTTTCATGGCTATTTTAAAATTACTTTAATAACATCTAAAGTTATAATAAAATTGGGGATAAAGGACTATCTTATATAGCACATACTATAGGAAAGCTGATGAATCTCTAAATATTGGTACTCTAGCTTGAGTAAATTATTATTTACCTATCTTTTTTATGAGTTTTATATTAAAAAATAAATGTTATTTTATATCTATTATATTTCTTTCTCCAATTTCATTATATATTAATATTATTCACACACAAAATAAGTATCAATCAAATTTGTGGCTTTGGTATATCAAATTTAGGCTCTGAATTAGCTTAATGCAATAAATTATCAAATTTAACACTTTATCTAAGGTAAAATTATTCATCCATCTATCCATATTTTTTGATTTTAATATTAATATTTTTTAAATTAAGTAAATATTTTTTATTTATTCCTTATTTTTATTAAAAACCCTATAATTTCATTTTCTATTTCAATACAACATTTTTATTTTTTTGTGTATTAATTTGAATTATTTAAGGTGAGGGTATAAATTAGAAAATATATAAATATATAAATTAAAGAAATAATTAGAGTAAATATTAAAAAATTTTACATAAATTTAATTAACATTCAAAGTTGAATTTCATTTTTGAATTTATTATATTTTTATGACCTTTATACTTTTTTTCTAAGGTTTGCTTTAATAATTAAAGCTTTAAATAATGTGTTTTATATATTTATACTTTATTTTCATTTAAAAGTGGTAATCAAATTGCAGATTAAGATACTTCTAATTTGTTTTCTTCTTTTACAAAGTGCAAAAATCTCTCATCTTTGACACTTGACTACTATTAAAAATTGTTTTATGAAAACAACAAGTTTTTCAATTTATTTTTTTATGAAATATTAAAGTACTCCTTACTTGTGCAAAGCCTTAAAATTGTGTTCTCATCTTTCAAATTTAACTCTTGGCCTAAAGTAAAAGAAATTTAAATTACTTAAATTTTATGAAAGAAGTTTTAAAAAATTCTTTTAATTATTAATATTAATGTTTTTTTTAATTTTAATAAGAAATTTATTAATATAAGCATTAATTTTTTTCTTCTTCTTTTATTTACTGTTTTGAAAAAATTACATGATCTAAATATTAAAAGTTATGAATGTATCGGTGATTAGGGAATATCAGATTTAGGCTAGGCTTTTGCAAGCTGCTTTAATCTTTAAAATTTAGTTATATGCCTAGGGTAAAAATAGTTTATTCTTTCTATTTTAAATTTATTTTTATAATTAACTAAAAATTTTTGTTTTAAAAATGGTTTACTTCAACTGATTTATTTATTTACATTTATTTGATCTATTTTTATATGCATAATTATGATTTATATATTAAAGAGGAGATATCATTGATGACTAAGGTATGATAAACTTAGGTAGTGCTCTTGGATAATGCATTAATATCAAAACTTTGGAGATTTACTTTACTTTGTAAAAATATTTGATTTTATTAATACATCTTATTTTTTAGTTATTAATTTGAATGCCATTTATTTATTTATTTATCTCTGGCTAATATTTTTCATATAAATTAAACTAAGCTTTTTTTTGAATAATATAGAAATAGCTTCAAAATAAATAAAGACATACCTAAACTAATCAATAAAATTCTAAAAATAAAAAAATTAGTCTATTTTTTTTATATACTTTGAGAAAGTTGACTCATAAAATGAATTATATTTTTAAAAAAATACAATTTTATATTAGTATAAATTAATTTATAAATAAGTGTATTCTCATTCATTTTAAAATTTATGATAAAATATTATTAAATTGTCAAAAAAAAAATTTTTTTTCACATTATCAATCTATAATTATATAAAAACAATAATCTATTATTTCATTAATTTTAATCTTATTTTATTGTATATTCAGTAAATTTTTGATTGTCTCCGAACATCACTAAATCTCAATATTAAAGCTTTTTATAGGTTCTATTTTTATTAACTTTATTAAATATTTGAAAAATAATAATTTATTTATTTATTATTTATTTTTTTTTTAAATTAAATTAAATAAAGAGATATTTCTTTAAATTATATTTTATTATATTTAATAAAAATTAAAAAATAATTTTATAAAGAAATATGAAAAAGAACATTTAGATGGATGATATTATTTATGAAATTAATAATTTTGGGTGAAAAAAATTGATTTTGAGCTGTCCCAAACCCACGCATTTAATTAGTTTCCCACATATTCATTTTCTATTATATATTTTTATTCAATAAAATTTAATACTTTTTGAAAAACTTTTATTTTGAATTCTTTTCTTTTTGATAGGCAATTCTAATATTATAAAAAATTTATTTAATTTTCTGTTTTATTAACATTAAAATATTCAATCCTAAAGGAATAAATTTGATATTAAAATTTTTTTTATTGTTAGAGTTTTCTTACTCTGTTTTCTATGGGTTTTATCTAAATTTTTAATGTAAATTGTATTTTTTCTTTTTTATTGATTAGTTGTTGATTTTTTAAGTAGAAAATTCTATTAATAGGATTATTAGCAAGCCTTTCATTTTAACATAAAAAATTGTTTGTTTTTAATTGATTTGTAATGAATATTATTATTTTATATGAAATTATAAAGCATAAAATTTGAAAAACTACACAAAAAATTAATTAAAAAAATAGAAAAATAATCAATAATTTAAGCACTATTTACTTTTCTTTCTTTTTAAGCATATAATTAGTGAAACTAAAACTTAAACAAATGCTATTTATAGTAGTAATAGTAGTTTTAAATAAATTGTCTTATAGTTAGGTCATAGACAATTGTAATGTTTAGAGCGGATTTTATTTTAACATGGATTAAAACTCTTGTAATCAATGCTCTAATTAATGCTATGCCTGCTTTGGAGAGAGTTAGTGTTCTGAATGTCCACAATCATCATACTTGGTAAATTATAAACTAAAAAAATTTGCATTATTAAAAAGAATTTAGAGTTAAAAAACAGGCAATTGCTTAGATACATGTCCTGAAGGAACATTTTAGTCCCAATTCTTTAGTCAATGTCAAGAATGCTCTATTAAAAATTGTTAAAGATGTAGTTCCCCTAATACTTGTTCTTTATGCAAGCAAGGTTGGGTTTTGTCATAAGATCATACATCTTGCCTCTAAGATTAATGTTTTTAAAACTAAAACTATGTGTACAATCCAGACCTTTAAAAGTGTCAAACTTACTGCCCATAAGATGAAGATAAGTAAAATAAGATATGCTCTTCTTATTTCCAAATTGGCTACACATAATCTTCTGTTATTCCGTCAAACCTTTACAAAAATTGTGTTATAGTAAAATTTATAGTCTTTTAATTAAAGTAGAAGTAACAGGTAAATAAATATACAAATAATCTCTCTTTCTTTCATTCTGAATGCTTTAAATTATATATATTTTTATTTTATTTAGATTGCAGCTTTGTGTTAAGACTAAATCATTCTTTATAGCTATGATGAGCTTTAGCCTTACTATACTTTCAAGATAAGTGGAATAGTTTAAGACGCAACTTATTTTGAAGATGTCATGTATATTTTAATAGAGTCTTCAACAACATAAATAGTAACTTTTGACACTTAGAATGTTTTCATAGAATACTTTGATACTTAAAGTTAATGCAATAGCTAAATATATAACAATTAGTATCTATTTTGTAGATCTGAGATCACTATTGAGTAAAATATTTTTGCAATGGTGGATATTTTTACTTTAAAAAGTTATCAGTTTTAATCAGATAATTCAAATATTGAATTAATTAATTCTCTCCAGCAGAGTACTTTAAATAATGGCCGAATACTCAAAATAAATGACACATCGCTGACTAAAGTAGAAACGCAAAATTTGAAAAGAAATCTCCAAGATGATAGTCTTAACTATGAACCAGAGCCTTATAATTAAAATATGTTATTAATTCCATTTGATATTCCTCTAATTAGAGTTCTTCCTAGCAACTAAACTTCTACTTAGTCGCAATATTATTATTAAGTATTTTTGCAGATTAATAAAGTTATTGGCTTTTCAAACTAGGATAATAATTTTTACTATTTCAATTTAACTACGTTAAACTAGCCACTTCTAGCTGTAAATATTCCTAATTCTGGAGGAATAATTTGCGAAAGCGTATATGGCAATACCCCTATTTTTATTATGTCATAGTAATAAGACAATTACTATAGCTATTTCTCATCTATAAGTTTCAACATGACATCTCAGCAATATTAATTAAATAATGTAATTTAATAGATTTTCACTTTTCTTCTTAATTTGAATAATAAATATATTACTATTAACAATTAATTTTCATTCCTATCCTTTTTTTTTCTACTATTTTTAATTTCAAATAAATAAGAAAATTAAACCTCCCAAAAAAAAAAATTTTTTTATTTGATTACTGAATTCAACTTTTTCGTTTAAATAATTATAAATTTTGCAATTATCATTTTTTTAAAAGTTTACACAATTAGATTACAGCCAAGGAAATTTAGAGCAGTGTTACATTGACATAACACTTTAAATAGTAATTTTGTCTAATTAATAAGGTAAGTTTAAAATAAATTGTATTTCAAATCTATTTACTATTTTTTAATAAATTAATTTAGGATGCCAAATTTATAATTTGTTGGATTTGATAAATAATGTATAAAATGCTTAAATTTAGACATATAATTTTACGAGAAAAGACAATATTATAATAGAACAATAAGTATTAATAACTTAAAAATTTATAGCAACTATAATTACTAATGAGAAAAACAATGAATTAAGAATTATTAATTTTGATTAAAGGGGGTTTTAAACAGATAATATTGTTCCATTTGAATTGCTTATAAATTACATTGGATAAACTGAATATTTGACATAAGTAATATATGATTCTATTAACCAAAGAATTTATATCTCTAATCAAAAAGAAATTCAAATGATTCCATTAGACTAAACTAAATAAAGAGCTTATGCTTCTGTAGAGGGAAGTAAAATTTAATAAAAATATGGAGATTTGATAGATGTTTTTTATTCTGAATAAAATGAAGCAACATATTTTACTTATAAATATGGATTTAGCATTATTTATAAAAATTAGGACAAGCAACCATTGGCTAGCTATCTCCACTTCTAAGTACTGGCGTTTAATATCTTTAATGATTACTTTTTCCTATACAATAACCAGTTTTGTGTAATTATAGACACAACATAAAGATAAATTTTAACATTAAATATTGGTGAGTTTTAAACAAATTAAATTTAGGTTTAATAAAATGAAAATATCTTTTTAGCAATTTTAAATAGCTAGGATTAATATTTAATTTTCTTATTTTCTGGCTATAAATAAATTAATGCATATACAATTAATATTGATCAATCATTAAATATATCATTAATAAAATTAATGGGAAGTAGATTATTAATTTTAGTCTAATCTTAGACAATAAGATAGTACTTAATTAAAAATAATATTTTGTTTAAAGAATCCTAGTTTAATGGTGGAGTTTTACCTAGTACTTAAAAAAATAAATATTTATATTCAGTTTAAGATGAATCTAATTTTATATTAACATACGATGAGGAATCTTAGTAAATAAAAAATTTTAATTATTTTTCATCAATAGCTACTTCATAATATTGCAATATTAATCTCTTTACAAATACAATATCCAAAAGATATTTATCAAGCATTAATATTTTAAATACATAAACATAGTAAAAGATTGAAGTACGATGCCTTTCTTACGTTTCATGTAATTCTTATCAAAGTCAATTTTATTCTATTTTTGTGACTTATAATAACAATTTAGTTAAATTAGATTTAATCAAATTTAATTTAGCTTAAATAAATTATCCTTATGGATCTTACAGCTATATTTAATAAGAAGAACTAAGAATGATATAAGCTTACAAAAAGAATAATAGTATTTATGCTTTTTTATCCATCAACAATGTAAATTTTACAAAAATAAATTTTATTTTTAGTCAAACTTTTTTAAATTAATAGAACTAAACATTTATTTATGATTTTGATTATATGAAGTTCAAATAAGTGGTTTTAAATTCATATAAAGAAAGTAGTAAGAAATATAAAGTATATGGAGAAGATCAAATTATATAATTTAATTCAACTTATACTTCCTTGATCTATGATAGCTACAATGTTTTTACAAATTAGACAATATAATATTAAGATTTGTTTTATTAGACTTCTGTGACTTAGAATTATATAATTATGGAGTATCCTGAGCATTTTCTATTGTTTAATACATAAACAAAGCAATTTTCAACCATACGTAACTTCTTAAATAAAAAAAATTTTTTTTGCATATTTAAAAAAAAATCAAACATTTTTATTACCAAAAAATGCTTATATTAATTTTTCAATTACTTTTTAATATTTAATTTATTACAATATATTAATAATTTATTAAAAAAAAATAATTAGAAACTTAAATTTAATTTGGAGACGATTATATTATTAATAAAAAAATATTTTAAATTGGTTAAGGTATAGTGATTTTATTATAAAGCTTAAACAATAACTACTACTTGGTCGATCAAAATAATAAAATTATTAGCAGTTTTTTTAACTTCACTGAAGTATAATACCAAAATGATTTAAACATAATTGTGATGCAAGACGGCAAAAATAATAAACTGCTCATTTAAAACTTAAAAAATGGTTAAGTTATATCATATAACAATTAGTTAATCACATCTTATTCCACAATAACGGATTAAATTTTATAAATCAAAACGCTTAATAGCATCTTAATTTAGTTTAGTTAGTTTGATTTATTAGCTGTGTATAACTATGAAAAATCTTCATTTTATTTAATATGCTTAGATAAATAAATAGCTTTTTACTCATAGCAATTATTATAATAAGACAATATAATAATTTGCTTGGATTTTAATACAATTATTAAATTTGAATTGTTCGAACATAGTTATAAATTTATTTAATATAATCCTCCAATTAGCTTTATTTAGATGATTCCATAATTTATTAGTTCCAAATTAAATTATTATAATTTTAATTAAGATGTAATCTACTTATTTTACTCACTTAAATCTATAATTGCTTATTAACTTGAACCTCACTTTTAGAAATACTGCTCTATAGATATTCAGTAATATATGGTCTATTAAATATTTCCTTAAATTCAAGTAATTTCTAATTTAAATTAAAAAAATATTTTTTAATTAATTTCAAATATTTTTAATTTATTCTTTTTAAAGAGGAGGTTTTTAGTTTATAATTCTTTTTTTAATTTTAAAAATTTATTAATTTTTAATATTTTAATAAAAAAAATACATAAACCTTATTAATAAAATTTATGTCTCCTCTACCTTAAAAATATAAAAAAAATATAAATAAATAATTGATAAAATATTGTGATTATAAATTATTTATTATTATTTTAGAAAGCAATTTTTCTTTGTGAGAGTAAGATTTACATCTTAGATATGAATAACTGTACTTCAAAAATAGTTAATCTTGTTGATTTGAATACATTCGCAGTTACCAGCCTAAAGATATATAAAATTATTGTTGACACTAAAAATGATTTATTATATATTATTATTAGTCCAAGTTTAAATGTTTTTTAATTTTCTACTTAGTAATATCTCATGAGCTACTAGTATAGTTATGATAGTACTGTAATTTAACCTTTTCTGATTAATTAATCAAGCGAAATAGCAATTTAATCTGAAAATTAAATTGTAGTTTTGGATGTTTTAACTATTTTATTTTAAAAAAAAGAAAATATGAATTAGCTAAGATTATAAAATAAAATTAATTTTAATTCAACCACATTAGCTGTTCTTAATTAAAATACAGGTGTTTTAATTTTTAAAAATTTGACGACTGATTTAAATTTGAAGTAAATAAAGCTATAAAAGAGCTATGATATTAACTAGTACAATTTGTTAATGAATAAAATAAATGAAAGCCAATTTATTTTATTCTTATCTTCATAAATGTATTAAATAGTAGATGCTGAAAAAATGGAAGTGATTCAAATAATAAATCTTTAAAACTCATGCTGGATAATCAAATTTTATTAACAAGATGTTTATTGTTTACTATATTCATAAACACTAATTAAACTAGAATAGAATTATTAGTTTGCTTAAATCTTTTAAAATGAAAACATCAATTCTAAAATTATTCAATTTTACATTTTATCTGTAGATTTTTTAGGATTCATAGATGAAAGTAATTAGCTGTCTATTTATTCTTAGAAATATTAAATTCGTTCTGTTGTAAATATTCAGATCTTGAAAACATCAAAAGTAAATTATTTATTTATTTATTTATTTATTTATTTATTTTGTTTTTAAAAACTATTAAAAAATAGATTTAACTTTTTAATTCGACATATTTAGCAATAAGTTCTTCATAGTCGTTATAGATTTTATTAATTGAAATTAATTAAACTTCTTTAAGATTTAGTAATGTTTTAAGCATAGATGAATAAAATTATATGAATGATTTTACAATAATTATAAAATTTAATCTACCAATTTTGATATATTCTTCTAATTATGTTGCATACGCATATGATTTAAAAAACTCTGTTACTCTTTCATATCTATAAAATGCTTCTTAAAAATCATGCAAAATATTGTACGATGATGATTATTTATATTCAGTTGGAGTTGCTAGTGTAATCATTTATGATATATAATTGCTTAGATAAATTAATCATTATAATTTAAATTAATTCATTTACTATCAAATAAAAAGCATTCAAAATTTTTATAAAGATTACTTTATCTTAATTCTAGAAAATGGAATTCAGCTAATTAAGATAAATTACTACTAATCTATTTTAATTTAGAACTTTGGTAATTTAATTTAACCTGAGTTAATTTCTTTTAGCTATATTGTAGATCAGAATGATTAATCAATACTGAAAACTGTCAATATCTAAATATTGTCTTAAGACTCTCTATTTAATTTATCTTGTCAGAATTAAGAAACAAATTTATATCAAAATTAAGAAAATTCATAAATTGAAGTACTTTACACTGATTTCGCATTAGATTATTTTAAACATGTAAATAAATAAATGTTAAAATCAATTTAATTTTAAATATTTTGTTTTTAAAATTTTTTAGAAAATTTATCATGAAAACTTTGTTTTTTAATTATTGTTTTAAATAATTTATTAATAAAGAGTTAAATTTAGTAGAAAAATGCAATGAGTTCAGGTAAATAAACAGGAAATTATATAATTTCTATTTAAAGGCAAAATTAAGATTTGATTGTACCTTCTATACCTTTGTTTGAGAATTTCATTTCAGCTGCGACATTAATTTAATATTCAACATAATAAGAAGAAAATATAGATAATTAAATTTATTAAAATTTAATAATTGAAAATTTTAACTTTTTATCTCCTGTAATCTAAGATAGCAATTTGTCTTTGAAAATTGATTATATTAAAAGGTTGGCCTTTATAAGAGTTAATTTGTTGCTTAATGTAACTTCGCCTTACTCAGAGATTAATAAGTCTTTATTATTAGATGAATTAATATTAGATTAGGTTAATTTAATATTTTTTAATAAAACTTTAGCTATTAAAATTGTTAACTGCCCAAAAATTTCTATTTAGAAATTAAATATTTTAAGTTAAAATTTAAACAGAACTGAAGCTGGTCTTAGTATTGAAAATGCTTAAAATGTTATTATAGATGAGCTTAATATTAAAAACTGCTCCTATGAAAACTAGAATAACACAGGTCTTTCTGGATTAATTATGTTTAATAACATCTCAAATATTTATATTAATACTTTAAACATTGAAAATGTTTAATCTTTAGGTTAAATTATTTAAATTTTCTCTAGCACTAATGTGACAATCAATAATTTAACCATTTCAAATTGCAAATTATCAGAGTATAATTTACTTGAAATTATTAAATCATAAAATATTTTTATAGATGATTTTAAAGCTTAAAACATTTAATGGTTTAATTAGCCTACTTCAATTTCCAAAAAAGAAAATAAATTTTCTTATTTAATTTATATTTAAAGGGCATACGAATCTATTTTTAATAGAGCTAGAATTCTAAATTTTACTAGTGTGGGAGTATTAAAGGCAGAAAACTATTATAATGATGATGATGCTACTTTATCTTACAATAATTAAATTGATTTTAATTTCTTAAATATGACAAATATTAATAGCAATCAGGACTTTAATTCAAGTAGCACTCTGATTTATATATAAACGATAAATTCTAACTTTAAAAACTTGTATTGTTAATAATTAATACTAAACAACGCATTTATAACTATTTAATCAATCAACTAAACATAAATAACTAATTCTAAATTTACAAATTTTAATTTCATGAATTAAAATTTTGGAGGTATTTTAAATTTATCTGGCAAAAATTTTGTTTTAGAAAATGTGGTATTTTAAGATTGTTTATCTCTAGGTGTTTCTAATGCTATAAATATAATTTAAAGTTCTTATTTATTGGTTGAAAATAGTAAATTTATAGATTTAAATTGCTTTCAAAGCACAATAAATTCAAATTAGTGTTAGTCTGGAGCTGTGTATCTTAGTTAGGTTGGACTGGCATAATTTAAAGATAGCTTATTTAAAAATTGTTCTTCTTCATCGTTTGGAGGGGCTTTATATGCAAATAACTTTAATATGCAAGGATCTATTTCTTTGATATAATGTGTATTTTAGAAATGCTAATCTTTGTATAAATCAGGAGGTGCTCTTTATGTTTAAAATACATAGAATTTTACTATTGTCTCAAGTATTCTTTTGTTGAATAAAGCTCAGTCTGAAAGAGGAGGAGCAATAGCAATTTAAGCTACAAAACTTTATGTTTTATAAGCAACAATATTCTAAGATAATTATGCTTAAGTTGGAGGATCTATTTGGTATGACTAATAAAGCAGCATTCAAATAACCAAAGAGAGTAAATTTGTACAAAATAATGGTAAATAATTATTTCATTTATTTTAATTTTTCAAATTATCTTTATAAATAAATAAATAAATTATTAGCAAATTGCTATGGAAAAAATATAGGGTCCTATCCTCGTTCTATAAAAAGGGTAGATTCATAAAATTTAGTAATAGAAAATAATGTGATTTCATAGATTTCAAGTGGAAACTAACTACCATATAAATACTATTTTAATTTATTTGATGAAGAGAATAATCCAATAAAATGCTTTAATATAAATAATTAGCATAATAATCCATCACCTGATTTAATTAAAGAATTTGATGTCTACAATTTGTAAATAGACCTTAAAAGCAATACAGAAATAGGCATTAAATAAGAGCAAGTTTTAATAAAAAATAATATTTTATAATTGTTTGAATTCAATCCAATTCTGATTTATAAGGGTTCTTAAACTCAATTAATAAATATCGTTTCTAATAATTTTCTAACTACTGATTAAAACAATGGTCCTTTAAATATATAACTATAACTGAATTTCAGAGATTGCTAAAGAGGTGAGATAATCTAAGTTCAAAATGAATTTATCACGTAATTTTAATTATTTTTTTTATATTATATTTCCATTCATTTTTTGTGTTAAGTTGTTATGAATGCCCACAAGATAGATACTCTATAATAATACCTAATATGATCACTGATAAGAATTAACTTTAATGCTAAAAGTGTCCTACACAAGCCTAAAATTGCAGCGGAAGTAACATTATTCTTAAGGATGGATATTGGAGATCAAATAGGTATTCTGATAATATCTATTCATGCAATTCATTAGGGTGTAAAGAAGATAACATAAATAGCAAATTTGGGTGTTCAATAGGTTATGTTGGACCTCTTTGTGATAGCTGTGATAGTAAGGCAGATATTTGGCATGAAATATACAGCCGAGATAGCAACTAAAAGTGCAAGACTTGCAAATCTCTATCCTTTCAATATTTTTACTTTGTTGTAGTCTTTATTTGCTATGTTTTCTACATCACCTATAGCATCAATAATTAATTTGATAAGAAAATTTTACTTTTTATTTTAGACACTTTAACGAAGTTGAATATTTTAATCACAAGCAAAACACGCGCTCATTCCAATGATGGCTTTCTTAAAATAAAAATATTTATTAACTACTTTTAGATTCTCTAAATATTTTTTGTTTTTATTAGAGTTCCCATTTAATTCTAGTATTTTATTGATGCTTTTGGTCATCCTGTTAAGATGACAATATCAAGTTTTGATTGCTTTTTGAAAATGAATGACAAATTCCCTTTATGGGTATTTAGGATTCTGACTTAAATCATTCAAATCGCTTTACAATATTTAGTTGTTACTACCTTGGTTTATTTCATGATTAGAAAAAAGAAAAATAAAATAACTTTTAGATAAAAAAATTATTATTACATTTTTGATTTAGTTTTTATTTTCTTCTACTTATTTTATTAGCCCTCCTTGTCTAAACTAATAATCTCAGGGCTTTTTTGCTAAGAAATAGAATAAAAATACTATTTAATATCATAACTTGATTATGAGTGTTATACTGATTATCATATTGCTTATATTTCTGCTCTTTTAATTCCATTAATTATTGTTTGGTGCTTATTGATTCCTTTTTATTACTATAAAAAACTTAAAAGTTTCTAAAACTCAGATAAAAAAAAAGATGATTATCTTTAAGTTTTAATTTATGGAGTTTTATTTAAAAGCTACAAAGTGGATTATTCTTATTGGGAAATAGTAAAAATGATGAAGAAATTAATTTTGATGATATTAATCAATACAAATCTCAATAAAACTTTTCAAATTACTTTAATTTAACTCATTTTACTAATTTATACACTTTTGTTAATAAAATTATAGCCCTATCAAAACATTCAATTCTACTAATGTGAAAAAAGTCTCAACACAAAATTAAATATTACTTTTCTTCTTTTAAACATTATTAATATAGATGGCTCGAATATCTTTTTCTATCAATTCATAGGATATTTTGTTATTATTTTACTTAATATCTAAGCAATTGGATACTTAATTATAATATTATTAAATAGACTAGAAATTAAAATTCATTTAAATTCTGAACCAACAAATATATTTGCTTATAATTTGCTTAAACTTAAGCAAAAGTTTCCTAAATTTTTTGGATTTATCTATTTTAAAAAAGTAAATTTAATAAGAGTCAATTAGCTTTGGAAAAAAATTATTTCTCACCATAGAATTTAAAAAATTAACTAAAAAAGTATTCTAAATTAGAGAAACAAAGAACAAACTTTTATTAGATCTACAAACGTTACAAATATCAGCTACCCTAAATAGATCCCATTTTTAAAGAAATAAATAAGTCATCAAGAAAGATTTAGCATTGACCATAAAAACAGTTTTGATTTCTATTCTAATAATTAGGAAGATATAAAAAGCAATAATAGTCCTTAGTTACTTATTAACGATTAGCAACAATTTATATTCGATTCAACCTTAATTCAAGAAAGCGTAAGTTTTTTATACATAAAATTTAATATTATTTTAACAACTAAATAGGATCAATAAGTCTGTCTGCCCTAGCCTTTCAAAAGGAGCTTTTTCTGTGACAAAAACTATTCCCCAACGAAATTTTTTTAACCAAAATGAATTCTATTATATTTTTTACTAATTATATGATAAATATTTATTAAAAATAGTATATCTTTATATATATATTAAGTATTCTCGAAAATTTAAAAATCTTAAAAACTTGTAAATAATTTATTTTTTATTATTTCATAACTCACTTCAAAAAATTTAGATGTAAAAAATTTTTTATTTTTAAAATTATAATAAATTAAATTATAATTCTATTATCAAATATAAAAATCAGATTTTTTAACAAATAACAAAAAAATTTATTTCATAATAAGTGACATCTAAACGACGAAATTTTTGAATGGTATCTTGCTTTTTCTATATTTAAGTGGAAAATACTTTTTCAAAATATTATTTATTATAACATATAATATTCAATTATTCAAACATTTAATATTTATTCATCATTTTTTTCCCACATATTTATCACCATATTTTTTTTTTAAAGACAACTAACCTTTTTGATTTAAGACACTTGCTTATTGCTTTAAATTTTTATGATTCATTCATATAGTTATAACTTTTATAATAAATTTGTGTAAAATTTAAATAAATATTAAATAAAATAAACTATTAAGCTAAAAATTATTTCTTAAATTAATAAATAAAATATATTAGTGGAATAAAAAAGATAAAAAAAATAAGTTAAATAAATGCTAGAAGCTGTTTTGTTTTATATTTAAAAATGTCACAATCCAAAACAAATAAACTTTTTTTACCCAAGATTAATTTTAAAATTTGAGAGATTAATGCAATTTGCTAAACCTGAACCTAAGCCTGATGCACCTACGTTACCAATTAAATTAAACCTTTTTAAATATTGATAAAAAATATATATAAATAGTTAAATAGAAGGAAAAAATGAAGAAAAAATATGAATTAATAAGATTAATTAATTTATAATAAAAACAAAAGTTTAAAATAAAATAATTAGTGAGTTAAATTAACAAAGAAATAAGAAAAAAAAGTAAGCACAATAAAAATAAAAAGAAAAATGAGCTTTATTTAAATTAGTTTTTATAATTAAAAATATCACAATCCAAAACAAATAAACTTTTTTTACCCAAGATTAAGTTTCAAATTTGAGAGATTAATGCATTTTGCTAAACTAGAACCTAAGCTTGATGCACCCACTCCACCAATTTTATTGAAACTTTTTAAATATTGAAGAAAAAATATATAATTAAATTGTTTATTAGAAGGAAAAAATTAAGAAAAAATATGAAATCATAAGATTACTTAATTAGAAAGAAGATAAAAAAGCAAGCACAATAAAATAAAAAAAAAGTTCTTTATTGTTTTAAATTAGTTTTTATAATTAAAAATATAACAATCCAAAATAAAAATAAACTGTTTTTACGAAAGTTAAAGTGTCAAATTTGAGAGATTAATGCACTTTGCTAAACCAAAACCTAAGCCTGATACACCTTCATCATCAATTTAATTGCGACTTTTTAAATATTGAAGAAAAAATATATAATTAAATAGTTAATTAGAATTAAGAAATGAAGAAATAATATTAAAATTAATAATTAAAACAAAAGTTAAAAATTAAATTATGAGTTAAATTAACAAAGAAATAAGAAAAAAAGCAAAAACAAAAAGAAAAAAGAGCTTTATTGTTTTAAATTAGTTTTTATAATTAAAAATATAACAATTCAAAACAAATAAACCGTTTTTACTAAAAGTTAAGTGTCAAATTTGAGAGATTAATGAACTTTGCTAAACCAGAATCTAAGCTTTATGCACCCATTCCACCAATTTGATTGTCACTTTTTAAATATTGAAGAATAAAAATATAATTAGATTATTAATTAGTGAAGAAAAAATATGAAATAATTAGATTAATTAATAATAAAAGCAAAAAAGTAGAAAATAAAATGATTAGTGAGTTAAATTAATAAAGCAATAACAATAAAAAGAAAAAAAGATCTTTATTGTTTTAAACTAGTTTTAATAATTAAAAATATCACAATCCAAAACAAATAAACTGTTTTTACCCAAGATTAAGTGTCAAATTTGAGAGATTAATGCAATTTGCTAAACCAGAACCTAAGCCTGATATACCTTCATCACCAATTTAATTGAAACTTTTTAAATATTGAAGAAAAAATATATGATTAAATAGTTAATTAGAAGGAAAAAATGAAGAAATAATATGAAATAATAAGATTAATTCATTAATAATAAAAGCAAAAGTAAAAGTAAAATAATGAGTTAGTTAAATTAACAAAGAAATAAGAAAAAAAGCAAGGACAATAAAAAGAAAAAGAAAAAAGATCTTTATTGTTTTAAATTAGTTTTTATGATTAAAATATCACAATACAAAATAAAATAAAATGTTTTTACTAAAGGTTAAGTGTCAAATTTGAGAGATTAATGCAATTTGCTAAAGCAGAACCTAAGCCTGATACACCTTCATCACCAATTTAATTGCTACTTTTAAAATATTAAAGAAAAAATATATCATTAAATTGTTAATTAGAACTAAAAGATGAAGAAAAAAAATGAAATAATAAGATTAATTAATAATAAAAGCAAAAGTTTAAAATATAATAATGAGCTAAATTATCAAAGATAGAAGAAAAAAAAGCAAGCAAGCACAATAAAAACAAAAAGAAAAAAACCTTTATTGTTATAAATTAATTTTTATAATTAAAAATATCACATTCTAAAACAAATAAACTGTTTTTACCCAAGATCAAGTGTCAAATTTGAGAGATTAATGCAATTTTATAAACCAGAACCTAAGCCTGATGTACCCATTCCACCAATTTGATTGCCACTTTTTAAATATTAAAGAAAAAATATATATTTAAATTGTTAATTAGAAGGAAAAAATGAATGAAATATATGAAATAATAAAATTAATTAATAATAAAAGGGGAGCAAAAGTTTAAAATTAAACTATTATTGAGTTAAATTAAGAAAGAAACAAAGAAAGAAGATAACAAAGCAAGTAAGCACAATAAAAATAAAAAAAAGAACATTATTGTTTTAAATTAGTTTTTATAATTAAAAATATCACAATCCAAAACAAATAAACTGTTTTTACCCAAGATCAAGTGTCAAATTTGAGAGATTAATGCAATTTGATAAAACAGAACCTAAGCCTGATGCACCCTTTACACCAATTTAATTTTAACTTTTTAAATATTCAAGAAAAAATATATAATTAAATAGTTAATTAGAAGGAAAAAATGAAGAAATAATATGAAATAATAAGATTAATTAATAATAAAAGGGGAGCAAAAGTTTAAAATTAAACAATAATTGAGTTTAATTAAGAAAGATAGAAGATAAAAATCAAGCAATCACAATAAAAAAAAAAAAAGATTTTATTGTTTTAAATTAGTTTTTATAATTTAAATATATCAAAATCAAAAATAAATAAACTGTATTTACCCAAGTTCAAGTGTCAAATTAGAGAGATTAATGCAATTTCCTAAGGCAGAACTTAAGCTTGATGCACCTTCATCACCAATTTCAAGGGCTAAGCGACTCGAGTGGGCGAGTCGGAGGGTCTTAGCAGTGATATCGGGGGTTCGAATCCTATACCGCCCCCTTTATTTCGAAAAATTCCATGTAAAAATGTGAATGTTACCAGCGGTCTCCTTGGTAGGAGGGAAGGGCCAAATCTGATAGGAGGTAAAGAGGAGGCCCCATTCTGAACAGAAGATCTGGAATACAAATGGGAAGCGAGCATAATGCGTAGTCAAATCATGGAAGATTAGTAGAAATGCCATTAGGGTGTAGGTGACCCTTCCCTTCTAGTATATTACCCACAATTATATATAAATAAATTGGTATACGTATAATAATAATGTATAAGTAATTATATATAGGGCCCCTATCCCGAGTGCATGTAACCATGTGCGAGTATGTATGTATGTATGTATGTATCACCAATTTCATTTTTACTTTTCAAATATTGAAGAAAAAATATATAATTAAATAGTTAATTAGAAGGAAAAAATGAAGGAGAAATATGAAATAATAAGATTAATTAATAGTAAAAGCAAAAGTTTAAAATTAAATGATTAGTGAGTTAAATTAAAAAAGAAATAAGAAAAAAAAGCATACATAATAAAAAGAAAAAGAAAAAAGATCTTTATTGTTTTAAATTAGTTTTTATAATTAAATATATCACAATCCAAAACAAATAAACTGTTTTTACAGAAGATTAAGTGTCAAATTTGAGAGATTAATGCAATTTGCTAAACCAGAACCTAAGCCAGATGCACCTTGATTACCAATTTTAATGTAATTTTTTAAATATTGAAGAAAAAATATATCATTCATTAAATTGTTATAATATGAAATAATAAGATTAATTAATAATAAAATTGGAGCAAAAGTTTAAAATAAAATGATGATTAGTGAGTTAAATTAACAAAGAAATAAGAAAAAAAAGCAAGTACCATAAAAAGAAAAAGAAAAAAGATCTTTCTTGTTTTAAATTAGTTTTTATAATTAAAAATATGATGATCCAAAACAAATAAACTGTTTTTACCCAAAATAACGTGTCAAATTAATGCAATTTGCTAAACCAGAATCTGAGCTTGATGCACCCATTTCACTAAGATTATTGCCACTTTTAAATTATTCAAGAAAAAATATATTATTAAATTGTTAATTAGAAGGAAAAAATGAAGAAAAAATAAGAAATAATAAGATTAATTAATAATATATGAATTAAATTAAAAAAAAATGAAAAAAAAAACAAGCAAAATAAAAAGAAAAAGAAAATAATCAAAATAAAATAAAAGAGCTTTAATTTTTTAAATTAATTTTTATAAATTAAAAATATTACAATCCAAAACAAATAAACTGTTTTTATCAATTATAAATGTTAATAGCAAAAAATCAAAGAAAATATGAAATAATAAATATTTAAAAATTGAAATTAAGTTAAAATATCTAAAAAAATTTTGTTTTAATAAAAATCAATCAATAATGATGAGAATTTCTATTAGAAAAATTATTTTTATGAATAAATTGAAAGTTAAATATATAAAAAATATTAATAATAATAAAAATAATATTTTTAAATTAAATATACTCTAGATCAATATGGAGAACCTAATGAGATAAAAGTGAAGAGTTTAAAAACTTTTTTTATTAAAATATATTAATTTAAAGGATATTAATAAAAAAATTAATAATTACTCTTTCTAAATTGTAATATTTTTAAATCTGTTATATCATTTTTTTTATTTTTCAAAAATGTTGAATAGAAATTTGTGGAATTTAATTAATTTTAAATGGGTAAAAAGAACAAATAAAATATAATAATTTATTATCAAATATTAATTTATGAATTTGCTTTACTAAGATATATCACAGAAAAATAAATTTAAAATTAAATATTTAATCTTAATATTTATATTTTAAATACATATTTAAAAATATAGTGGGAATTAGAGACAGGCAGTAAGTCATGTTAGAAAAAATTCTAGTAATAAATTAATGTTCTTCATTAATCTTATTATTTCATATTTTTTCTTCATTTTTTCCTTCTAATTAACTATTTAATCATATATTTTTTATTCAATATTTAAAAAGTTTTAATTCAATTGATGACAAAGGTGCATTAGGCTTAGGTTCTGGTTTGGCATAGTGCATTAATCTCTAAAATTTGACATTTAACCTTGGGTAAAAACAGTTTATTTGTTTTGGATTGTGATATTTTTAATTATAAAAACTAATTTAAAACAATTAAACTCTTTTTTCTTTTTCTTTTTAATGTGCTTGCCTTTTTTTTGTTCTTTCTTTGTTAATTTAACTCATTATTTTATATTAACTTTTGCTTTTATTATTAATTAATCTTATTATTTCATATTTTTTCTTCATTTTTTCCTTCTAATTAACTATTTAATGATATATTTTTTCTTCAATATTTAAAAAGTTTCAATTAAATTGGTTCAATGGGTGGTTCAGGCTTAGGTTCTGGTTTAGCAAATTACATTAATCTCTCAAATTTGACAATTGACCTTCGGTAAAAACAGTTTATTTGTTTTAGATTGTGATATTTTTAATAATTAATTAACATTATTATTTCATAGTTTTTCTTTATTTTTTCCTTCTAATTAACTATTTAATGATATATTTTTTCTTCAATATTTAAAAAGTTTCAATTAAATTGGTGACGAAGGTACATCAGGCTTAGGTTATGGTTTAGCAAATTGTATTAATCTCTCAAATTTGACAATTGACCTTCGGTAAAAACAGTTTATTTGTTTTGGATTGTGATATTTTTAAATATAAAAACTAACTTAAAACTATAAAGCTCTTTTTGTTTTTCTTTTTATTATGCTTCCTTTTTTTTTGTTCTTTATATGTTAATTTAACTCATGATTTTATTTTCAACTATTACTTTTATTATTAATTCATTAATGTTATTATTTCATATTTTTTCTTCATTTTTTCCTTCTAATAAACTATTTAATGATATACTTTTTCTTCAATATTTAAAAAGTGGCAATTAAATTGGCGACGAAGGTGCATTTGATTCATATGGTATACATCATTATAATGATTGGACAAGATAAAATGGTTTTATAGGTTTTATTAGTTGTATTCCTTCAATAATTGGTAATAAAGATTATGTTGTATGTTTAAATTAAATAATGATCCTAACGACAAAAGTTAAAATAAAAAGTAAAATTTGATTTCTCCTAGAGGTTTTATAAATCATGGTATTTATTTAATCATGATAAATAAAAAAAGATAGAAATATGATTGATGGATAATATTACAGATTAAAATATAACTGGAATATAAAAGCTTGGCATTTATATAATATATTAAGAAATAATATAACACTAAAAGTTTCAAATTATTTGATCGTTTTTGGAGAAACTAAAGGGTTGCTTAAGAGTAATTAATTAATTTAAGTAAATTTAATTTTTTTATTTTTTATAAATAATTTATTTACTTACAAAAATAGATATGAATGATATTTATAAATATAAATCAATAAAAAATCTATCTATTTGTTTATATTTTAGATTTAAAAAAACTTTTCAAAATATTATATAATATTATTCAAACATTTAATATTTATTCATCGTTTTTTTCGTGATTTCTTTATTATCAGAATAATTTTTTAAAGACAACTAGTCTTTTTAATTTAAGACACTTGCTTATAACTTTCAATTTTTATGATTCATTGATTAGGCTAATATTTTATAATAAATTTGTGTAAATTTTAAATAAATATCAAATAGAATAAACTTTTAAATTAAAAAATATTTCTTAAATTAATAAATAAAATAGCATTAGTGGTATAATAAAGATAAAAAAATAAATCAAATAAAAACTATAAAATAAATTCAAAGAGTTTTATTGTTTTTAATTAGTTTTTATAATTCAAAATATCGCAATCCAAAACAAATAAACTGTTTTTACTTAAGTTTAAGTGTCAAATTTGAGAGATTAATGCAATTTGCTAAACCAGAACCTAAGCCTGATGCACCTTCGACACCAATTTAATTCCAACTTTTTAAATATTGAAGAAAAAATATATCATAAAATAGTTAATTAGAAGGAAAAAATGAAGAAAAAATATGAAATAATAAGATTAATTCATTAATAATAAAAGTAAAAAATTTGAAAATAAAAAGATGAGCTAAATAAATTAACAAAGAAAGAACAAAAAAAAGCAAGCACAATAAAAAGAAAAAGAAAAAAGAGCTTTATTGTTTTTAATTAGTTTTTATCATTCAAAATATCACAATCCAAAACAAATAAACTGTTTTTACCGAAGGTTAAGTGTCAAATTTGAGAGATTAATGCAATTTGCTAAACCAGAACATAAGCCTGATGCACCCATTGCACTAATTTTATTACCACTTTTTAAATATTGAAGAAAAAATATATCATAAAATAGTTAATTAGAAGGAAAAAATGAAGTAAAAAATATGAAATAATAAGATTAATTCATTAATAATAAAAGTAAAAATTTGAAAATCAAAGGATGAGCTAAATAAATTAACAAAGAAAGAACAAAAAAAAGTAAGCACAATAAAAAGAAAAAGAAAAAAGAGCTTTATTGTTTTTAATTAGTTTTTATCATTCAAAATATTACAATCCAAAACAAATAAACTGTTTTTACCGAAAGGTTAAGTGTCAAATTTGAGAGATTAATGCAATTG
>NW_002476023.1:0-4048 GCF_000189635.1 Tetrahymena thermophila SB210
CAAAAGCTACAGTTCCTGTTAAAAAGCACCCAAATATAAATAAATAATCTAAACATCCTGGCTCTCCTTACTTGCAGAAGCTATATACTACTCCATAAATAAAAAGTAAAACTAAGCAAACAAAACCTACTGAGGCAGAATATAAAGCTGTGTTTTATTAGTCAAAAAGAGACATTTAAGCACAAATCGAAGTACAGTTAACTGTGGACATTACAAAGTTACCACAATTTACAGTAAACTAAATAAAATTAGCGAAAAAGCTAATTTTTAATTTTGTATATCTTTTTATATCTATTTTTAGATAAAGATATATTCTTAAGAGAGTTTAAACTACTAAAACTGCTATTATTGAATAAACAACTCTATCTCCAGAAGGAATATCCATTTTCAAATATCCGTGTTAGTAATTTACATAGCAATTATCATCTTAAAGCTATTAATCAGTTAATTTGTTTATAGCATAGTAAGAACAGCTATCCTTAACTGAGCATTAATCGCCTATATAACTGTACTCATAAAATTTATTACACGATGAATATGAATCTAACAATTTTACAAAGCAAACTATTGTTAATACTAAATCAACTAAATCACTAATTATTCTATAAGCTAGTTCAATCTTTCTTTTAGTTTTTTAGTTCATCTTTATATATTTAATTTTATTATACAATATTTACTTATTATTAAACAATATTTAGAAATCAATTTCAAATTTTTTGTTATTAAAAAATTAGTTTGAGTATTTATTTTTTATATATATTAATTATCTTTTATATTTCAATCTTAATTGAGTGAATAAAATCAAATTAAAAACCATTACAGTAATACTAATTTATCTTATTCTTCAAATATCCAAATATTTAATATTTCAAAAGCTCATTTACATAAATTAGTTTTTTAAGATTCTATCTTTTTTTATATATATACCCTAGAGTACTGACTTTTACAAGGCTTTATAGATTATGGATTATTTTCTTAATGTGTTATTTACAAGATAATAAAATTGTAAGAATTAAAAAATAAAAGGGTGTATTTTTTTACTAAATAGAGGTATTAATAACTTTATTAATTTTTTATGTAGTTTTATACATCAAAATTAATATTTTTAAATATTCTTAAAATTAATAACACATAAATAATTTCCTTTAAAATACAGAGCTTCAAAAATACCTTGAAAATTATTTATAAGGAAATTAATTTGAAATTTATTAGTAAATAAATAAAAAATACTAAAAATATATTTAAATTTCATTTTATTTATTAAAAGAAATTATGAAAAAATAAAAATTATAATTAGAGATACAATCTTTTAGTATTTGAAAATTAATCAAATATTTTAACAGCTCTTAATTTGTTCACTTAATGAGCCATCTTTAATTTAAGAATTTTTTATTAATTCTATTTCATTTTAAGTAGCTTCTGAATATCCTTTTTAAGAGACTTCTTTAAATTGAGAGTTTTCTGTCACATTTTACTTTTAATTATCTTCAATTTAATTGCCTATAGAATTCTCTTTGTTTTAAGAATCTTCTTGAATGTCTCCACTGTGTGCTTATAAGTAAGATATCTTAAATTTAACATTAATTGGTTTTTAACTATTTGTCAAGTGCTTTTATTCTACGCTTAACATTGATTTTGGTTTAAAACTTGCATAAAGTCCTAATTTATTATTATAAAAGTTTAGTTTTTTTTTATATTATATTTTTTAGTTTACTTTCTGTTTAACTGTTAATCATCTATGTATTAAAATTAGAGCTGTCTGTTTCAATGCTCAACATTTATCTGTGACTATTTGGTATAGAATCTAGCTACTTAGTAGGACTTAAGTCTTGTAAAAAAATATTTTCTTAATCTTATTTAGAATTAAGTTAATTATCATTTTCTTGTTGGTTTTATTAAGCTTGTATTTTGTTTTAAGGGAATTTAATAAATTAATTAAATGAAAATAAAAAATTTACTTGTTTTTGTATTTCTAATAGAAGAGAGCATTTCCTTAATTTAATTTTGATTTAACTTTGCAAACTCTTTTAAAGATGATCTGATCTTTTGCTTTAAAGCAGGATTTATTTTTATCTTTCTTTATTTAAAGTATTTTTGTATTGATGGGTATTTTTCAAAAACTTTAAACAATAGATTAATGACTTAATTATATTTGTCTTTTAGTATTCTTAGAGCTATGTAAATGATAAAAAATGAGTTAATCAAAACTATTATTATAAAACAGCCAATTTTCAAATAATTGTATTAATTATTGTTAATGAAGACACAAAGCAATATTGTGAAAGCACAAATTTAAGTTGAATAATTATCAATTTTATTTAATTAATCTTATTAGTAAGGCTTGTATTTATTTGATAGCACTCCATAAAACAAAATAACTAAGTAGATTAAAATACCTTTCACCATTACAACTTAAGAATAAAAGTTCAGAAGAATAATTATCACAATTTTTTGAATGATTTTAATTATCTCCCAAAAATAGACAGAATCTTTATATTCTTAAAATAAAAACCCATATTTTAAATTTATTTTTACATCATTTAAACCATGTCTTCTTTAGGAAATATAAATCTAAATAAATAGAAAAGCAGGTAAAACAATAGTACACAATATCAAAAAAGGTAGAACTAAGGCTATACTGTAAAATTTATATGTATCTGTGTAGCATTAATAATTCATATTAATTAATATGTAATCTGTGTTCATTATTTTTCTACAGGAAAGAAGGCCAATCATTTAAGAAACTAAGTCTGGTTATACATAAAGGAATAAAAATATTGATGCTGTATATACTGAGTAAGAAAAAAGACGCGTTGACTTGTAGTAACACTTTTATATAATTACTTCATATACTAAGTAAACTAACAAAATAGCTAAAGGGCATAGAATGGAAACAATCAATTTCAAATAAATCAAGGGAATGTCAGAATTTAAATCTTTTATTAAACATTCTAAGTAGTCAATAGATGTAGAAATAGGCACTCCTAAGTAAGAAATTGCATCTATTACATCTTTTTATTTAAATATATATGTTATTTTTTATGGTATTCCATTTATTATTTAATTTGATTGATTTTATTTCAATAAATTTTTTTAAAGTCAAAAAATATAAAAAATTTGTTAATTTAAATTAATTAATTAATTATTTTTTGTGTTTATAAGATTAATTAATGAAACTGAAGGTTTATTTTGATTTCAAAAACATTAAATTTTTAAGATAGTAAATAATTTACATGCTCCTATATTTAAATTAAATGAGACAGCTGCAGAGGCAATCTAAATATAATTAACAAAAATCTTCATATAGATTTTTGATTTCTACTCATAGAGAAGGGTCTTTTATCTATCCATAAATGTGTATACATTTTTTTTATAAAAGGCATTTACAATTAACCTTAATCTTTAATTTTTTTTGTCTCTCCTAACAGTGAGATACACAGCAAAAAATATCCATAATATAGATAAAAATAATTTCCATAAATTGTATGTCTATTCTTTACATTTTATGCACTCAAATTTATTTTTTTTTGTATAACTAGTTTTCCAATAAGTACCATACACCTATTTATTTGTGTTATTCTAATAAAAAAAAAATTATTTTTTATAAATTTAATGATTACATCACATTCTTCACACAAGGGCCCTATATTCCCTTCTATACAAACAGCATTTCCATATGAATTTCCTATGCAATTTTCCAATCTATTAGTACATTCAATAATATCTGAGCTGTATTGTTCTTCTCTCCAAAAACCTTGCTTTAAAAGAATTACTCCTCTAGTGCATTCACCTCCAGAAGGGCATGAATAACACCCAGAAAAGTCTAGAGAGTATTTACCTTCATCACAAGTTTAACATTCTTAAAAATTATTATTATACGAAGAGATTATTTCACCTTTATTGCATTCCCTAAAATTAACTTAAATAGGATAGGAATAGTTTTGCTCATAACTTTGAGTATTACTATTAAATATTTTTATTGAATCAGATGTAAATTCAATAAAAGACACTTGCCCTGGCTTACCATCAAAGTTATTTCTTTGAAGTC